>NC_061122.1:127523949-127550896 GCF_002878395.1 Capsicum annuum | reverse complement strand
TAAGTAATGCCTTCAAATCTTTCAGGCAAAAACTATGGCAACTAACTCAAGATCATGAGTCAGATAATTTTTCTGAATGGGGTTTAAGTTGTCTAGATGTGTAGGATATGACCTTATCATGCTTTATGAGGACACAACCCAAACCCACTTTAGACGCATCACGGTACAGAATGAACCCCTCTGAACCATTTGGAAGAGCCAAAACTAGAGTTGAGGTGAGTCGAGTCTTTAACTCCTAAAAACTCTTCTCGTAAGTATCTAACCACTGAAACTTGACTTTCTTCCAAGTCAGTCTAGAAATAGGGGATAAAATAGAAGAAAATCCCCCAACAAACCATTTGTAATAGCCATCCAAACCCAAGAAACTCCTACTATTTGATAGAGATATAGGGTAAGGCCAGTTACTTACTAATTTGGTCTTCTAAGGATCAACTCTAATGCCATCACTGGAAATGATATGAACAAGAAAGGCTATTGAACTTAGCCAAAATTTTCACTTACACAATTTGGCAAATAGCAGATGACTTCTGAGAGTTTGCAATACTATTCTGAGATATTCTGCATGATCATGCTCACTGCAGAAGTAAACAAGGGTGTCATCTATGAAGACTATGATGAACATGTCAAAGTACAGATTGAACACTTTATTCATCAAGTTCATGAAGGCCGCTAGGGCATTGGTAAGACCAAAGGACATGACTAAGAATTCAAAGTGACCATATTGAGTTCAGAAACCTATTTTCAAAATGTCACATTCTCTGACTCTGAGCTGATGATAACCTGATCTGAGGTCTATCTTAGAGAAGTAACCGGCGCCACAAAGTTGGTCAAACAAGTCATCAATTCTGGGAAATAGACACTTATTCTTGACCATGACTTTATTGAGCTAACGTTAATCAATGCATATTCTGAGAGAATTGTCTTTCTTTTGCATGAATAAGACTAGTGCACCCCATGGGGACACACTAGGTCTGAGGAATCCCTTATCTAGGAGATCCTTCAACTGTTCTTTCAATTCCTTAAGTTTTGATGGTTCCATTCAATATGGTAGAATAGATATAGGCTGAGAATCTGGACGAAGATCAATGCCGAAGTTTGTTTCCCTTTCGGAAGAAATTCCTGAAAGATCTTTGGGAATGATATCTGAGTATTCATTCACTACTGGGACTGATTCATGATTGGGAGTTTTAGAACTAGTATCCCTAACCTAAACAAGATGATAGATACATCCCTTAGATATCATTTTCCATGCCTGAATGTAGCAAACAAGCTGACCTCTGAAAGCTGAAGTACTACCCTTCCACTCTAGGACAAGTTCATTCAAAAACTAAAACTAGATATTTGTGTTTCTATAGTCGACTGTGGAATAGAAAGAATGAAGCCAATCTATGCTGAGAATGACATCAAAATCAGTCATCTTTAATTCAACTAAGTCTGTTGTTGTAACTTTCTGATATACAATAAAAAAAGTTCCTATATACCCGCTAGGCTATAATAGTTTTACCCACTAGGGTAGATAATGAAAAGAGCTCTGCTAGAATTTTGAAACTGACTCATAAATTAACTGTTATACAAGGAGTAACAATAGACAAAGAAGTGCCTGGATCTAGCAAAACATAAACATGTATATGAAAGATCTGTAATGTACCTGTGACCACATCAGGATAATTTTCTTTATCTTGTCAGGACTGAAGAGCATATATTCTATTTGGGTGTTGCCCACTGGTGGCACTGGAAGTGGCACTCTACTGGTTCGGGCGATCGAACTGAGCTGAGAAATAGTTATGCTAACCCTGAAAGCCTGACTGGGATAATATCTAACTCTGTGATCTGGCTTGCCATATCTAAAATAGACATTGCTACCAGCTCTAGAAATACCCTGATGGTTCTTTCCATAAGTCTAACAAAGAAGATGGGTGCGGGCACTGCTAATACTACCCTGAGGTTTGGGGCCTGACGCCCTATCCCTGCTGTCATCTCTGAATTTTGACACTGGAGCACTGGATGATGAAGTTGTTGGAATGGATGACTTTGGGGGGAAATGAGAATAATTCCCACCCTCTGACTTAGGCTGAGCAAAGTTGAAACTACCTGTCCTTGCTCTCTTATTCTACTTCTCTCTTATCTTAATTTTCTACTCTTCTATCTGTTGAGCATAGATCATAAGCCTGGCTAGGTACATCTCACTAATCAACATCGCAAACATTCACTCATTGACCACACTATCATTCACTCCAGAAACAAACTTACTAATCTTAGCCCTATTGTTTGCCACACATGAGAAGCTTATCTAGCTAATTGAGTAAACTTTAGAGAATACTCTTTCACTGTTATGTTTCCCTGCCTGAGGTTGATAAATTCTAACACCTTAGCTTCTCTCGGCTCTATGGGAAAGAATCTATCTAGAAATATAGTGGAAAACTTCTCCCACTCAATAGGCCCTGCATCTATAGCCCTCTCTACCTTACACTGTTTGAACCATGGGTGAGCCACATCTTGCAATTGATATACAACTAGCTCAACACTCTTAGAAGTGGTAATCCCCATGATATTTGTAACCTTCTGAACCAGATTAAGGAATTTTTGAGGGTCTTTATCTAACTTAGACCCGAAGTAGGATAGAGGATTCATTTGGGTAAAGTCTCAAATCTTGACTGCAGTTGAATTGGCCACTGGGTTGGCCAGAATAATAGTTTTTTGTTCATTCTAGGAAGCAACTAAATTACAAAGAGTAGTGAATATAGCTCTGAACTCTGTATGAGAAACATGTTCGTCCAAGGGATTTGTTTGGACGGGCTGTGGACAGACTAATTTTCATTTCTTCTTTTAGGAGGCATGTTCTATAAGTGAAAAGGGAGAAACGGATTAGACTAAAAGTTAAATTTGAGCTAATGCTCATTGGCACGACATGAATACTAAAAGAAGAGAAACTGTTTCAAAAATATCTAATAGCCTCATGTACATAAATGTGGCGTGCAACACACCCATGCACAAGACTCTGCTAGATATGGCATTTTAGAATTCCTAGGACATTTTTGAACCTTAGGCTCTAATACCAAGTTTGTAATGGCCCAAATCTTATACCCAAAATGCTACGATGTGCTAGCAATCCCGAAGGATCACAAGCTAAAAACTAATGATATTTGTAGCGGAGCACTACATAATATACTGTATAAATACAGAATAAAAGGGATGAAAGGACATAAGGTTCAAATATCTTATAAAACATAACATCTGGATATACGGTATATAAATACCAAAACTGAAATAAACTGTTCGAACATGCTAGTCTGAAAGCCTCTAAATTGTCTAAAAGTTGTGGATTTGATGGGACATATCCCAAACTAACTCCATCTACTAAAACTAAAATAATGAAGTAATGAAATAATCATACTATCCTTAAATGATAAGGACTCACTGCTAATATACTATTGCTGGCTGAATCAGAAGCTAATAGCGATCGAGAACTTGAGCGTCCGAACATATGGCATAAAATAGCATAGCATAGAAGAAAAGTATACGTCAGTACATCTGAATGTACTGGTATGCAAAGTAAGGTAGGCTGAATGCTTGGGGTTCATATGCATTAACAATACTAACTTACTGAATAACATGAATGTAAGAATACATGCATGAATATGTAAATATAAATAAGATCATGATAATACTGACTACTGAGTTAGAATGTTGATAACATGAGTTTCGTATAACTTATATACTATTAACTGAGTAAATATGTCTGACAGTCTCGATTCTGAAGGAACTGGCTGAGTTCCATACTAAACTAGTGACTGTATCTGACTGTCCTGAATTTGAAGAACTATCTAAGTTTTGTTACTTAGACTAAGACTGATCCTATTAAAAGTAGTCATCGAACCAACATTTTCTTTTTATTTATAGAGTTGGGGTCCAATCTATAACCCCTATTAGAAGGGTATCAATATCACGCCACTAGTAAGGACAAGCTGTGAGTGATCCTCATCTGGCAGTGTCCCCAAAGAAAAATGGTGAGACACTCAACTAGCAGTGTTAATCCACCTTATCAACCCTCAACTATCAATATTGATGTCTCAACCTATGCTGGCTACATAGTTCTGGAATGCAAGGATTGCTTCTAAGGGTCACACCCTCTACTATTAGTGTGTGCCCTCATCCTTGGATTCGCTCGGTGTTTAATCCTTTACCCAACTAAATAAACACAAAACTAACTATATTGATATGAACTAGACTGAGTTCACTAAGTTCCATGGACTGACGGAATATTACTAAATTCTGTTAATTGATTGAGTTTATGATATTGCTGAGTTTTCCTGAGTCATGTAACTGACTAAATTCTACTGAGTTCTAAAACTGACTGAGAATACTGCTGATCATGGCATGACTGAGATTATCCTAAAACTGACACTGGCTCTAGGCACACAGCTAAATTTTTGGGTACAAGTACCCCCAGGACTAGATAGCTTGATACTGACAAGACATCACATTTTTTGAACACATGACCATAGTCAACAATTCATAGCACAAATGCTGGGGATTTTCATGAAGTATTTGTATGTTATAAGATCACACATGAATAGTAATACATATAAATATGTTATAATTTCATAAGTCTAATCTCATGATCATTCCACCAAACTATTACAATGTATAAAAATCACATAGAGGTCATTGTGAATATAAGGGTAAAGCATGGATTTATCAATTTGATCACAATTGATTCATAAAGCATAATTCTTATTCTTTTAGGCATTTTTGCAAACACATTGCATGCATAGCTTAAGGCTTAGGCATGAATATTAAAATAATACATCATGGAAATATTTTCCACTTCAAATACAAGAACTTCAACCACATGCTAACATAATTTTGGTATATGTATTAAAGATTTCAACTTGGTAATCATACAACAACATAAACATGGATATGATTAAATTCACAACATGGAAGTCAAAAATTATATTTTTGAAAGTGTTTCTTGAGCTTCATGGGTGTAAGGAACCCATGAAGAAACACTTTACATACCTTGGATGGAAGTTTCTTGAAGATTAATGGTGGAAGTTTCTAGATTAGAACCTTCAATTAAAAACCCTAAACTTATTCTTGAGGAAATTTGAGAAAAATAACTATATTTTGGTGAAAATCTAGTTGAATCTCATGTTATAGGCTTATATAGGGGGTTGGATATTAACCCTTTTTCCCTTACAGGTGCAGACATTTAATGACTGAAAACTAGGCATCGATGCGATTGGCGATGCAGTACCTTGATGGCATCGATGCAATACCTGATGCATCATGCCATGATCGCGCTAAGCCTTAGTTGATTTTACTAGCAATCCCTGTAACAATGTTAACCAACACGATAGAAGGCACGTCGTACCAAGATCATGTTGGTCCACTATTTTAGGACACCAAACATGGTCTAAACAATTTCCAAAATATCTGAAACTCATCTGGGAACACCTATCGACCTTTCTGATCATGAATCAAAAAAAATATAGACTATTAAGGGACATTAAGGTTATGAAATGAGATTGCCAACTTTTGAAGGCCAAAAATAAACTAACTCTTGGAACGTAGCTAGAATTTTCTAAGTCTGATACCCCTTGACAGCCTAAAAGGATGAATTAAGCTTAGAAATTTTATAGGGTATTACAAGAACCCACAGGCTTGACTAGGTGTTCGGTTGTCTAGAACAGCTAATTACTCATGTTTTTATTGATATTATTATTATTATTATTATTATTGTTATTGTTATGACCATTTTATGTCTAGCTTAGGAAATATTAGTCATTAATTCAGTATTGAGATTGAGAGATAATTCTGGCCTTTTTTAGGTTATGATTTTATTATTATTCATGATTAATTTTTGATGAGATATATGGATTAGAAACCTTGAGCATGTTAGTACTAAATCTTGATAGAATTATTATGATGCCTAAAAATAAAGATATGACGATCTAGGTTATGCTTCGAGTTGACCTTATATCTATATATATGTATATCTAGTTATATGTAGCTATGGTATTATCATATATCCCCTTCATTAATTTTTTATATTGTATATTCATTTCTTAGACTTGTATATTGTTATATATCCTTTCTTCATCCTTTATTCATATATTGGCCTAAAATATATGGTATAGTATTGAGATTTTTTAGTATGGATGGAATAGGATAGCTCATATTCTTAGTTTTAGTATGTTATGTCTAGATCATGAATAAGATTGAATATCCTTATTATCCCATTGTCTTTGTTAAATGGTTACTGGATTCTTAGGTGTAGTTTTTCTTTCTGCTTATATTTTATATATATTTGAATTATCTTTAGAGATCAGTTGGCAATTTCCTACTGAGTACCTTCATTTCCTATTCATACTAACTTTTGTAGCTTACAGATCATAGTATGGGTTATCGCCATTGATGTGTTTTTCATGTGGAGCAGCCATGTTTCAGGGGCTTAGAGTGAGACCCTAATGTTTGGAGTATTACTTGCCTCTCTCTTATGTATTTGACTAGTTTTTATGTTGTATTCGAAGATAAGTTGTATCAATGTAAATCCTTTGATATTTTACTTTTGTACTCTTATATTATATTAGAAGATCTTGCACTGATAGCACTAGGTTTTAGAACTTCATCATGTATTTGATCTTCTATTTCATCTATTTTGCATTCTTTCTTTATGTATACTGAGTAGTCCATTACTATTCATTTTAGACTATGGGTTTGGATTGCCTACTGGTGGATTATAGTAGGTGCCATCATGACTTGAGAAATTAGGTCGTGAAAAATAGATATCAGAGGCTAGGTTTCACCAGTGTTTTAGTACAATAGCTAAGTATTTAATAGAGTTTTTTCGGATCAGTGTAGAGACATTCGTAACCTATTTTTGGAAGTATACAAGAATATTCTAAGAAATTTACTTCTTGATTTCTTATCGTGTGTTCCTCTTGCTATGAACCTCAAACACATTCTTTAACTCTATTTTATCCTCAGAAAATGATGTTACATTACCGACAAATACGTATGAAAGTTCAATATGCATTTTAAGAGTTTTAGTGAAGAGCAAACTAGCGAGTTAGAAATAGATGTTAAAGACCTTCAGCATCATCCAGAAGGATTTAGGGCCATCATAGGCTCTAATTGAGCTCATGGCTACTTTAACCCTTTCAGGTTTAGTATTGAGGATCTTGAATCTATCGTAGATCTCTCACAGCTATGGATGATATTTGATTCATTGAACAGATCTCAGCCATAGCTAGATTGGTCGGTATTTTGTTGGATTCTTGACCAGTTTCAGAGTAAGAAATTGGATTTCTTAACTGGGCCACACATATTTCTATGTTATATCCTTCTGAGTAGGTCATGGGTACTTTATATGTTAGAGGACTAGTATTGTCAACCCACTGGGAGTCGAAGCACTAGATAGTAGTTGAGTCTTTCTTCCCTTAGTATGTTAATAGTAGAGGACCATAGAGAGAACATGTATCTAGACTAATGGAAATGGCAGCAAGAGTTCATGCCATCAGTATAGTGTTATTGGTATATTTTCTGAGATCCTATTTGCTTATGGTGAGATGACATGTCAGTTTTGGGAGCTCCCTAAAGGTGAGTTAGTAATCAGGCAGAGTTAGCATGTAATTCCCACCAACCTAGAGTTCCTGAGTCAGGCTACAATTGCAGGAAGGATGGATATTATGCTAGTGATTACTCTCAGTGTCAGTTTTCCAGCCATTTGGGCTTAGCTTATGTTTCTCTATCGGATTAGAGCTTCAGTAGTTTATTACTACTGTAGAAAGATTAGTTATTGGTCTAGAGAGTTTCCCTAATATAGGATTTCTTGTCATTCAGCTTTTTCATCTCAACCATATGATGTGGTGGCATCCTCAAATAGAGATAGTGCGCTTGGTTCCTCAAATGATGATTTACCTGGTCGGTTCGAGTTTGGACTCATTCAAATTTATTCTCCATATCCCTGTCAAGTATGTGATTACATATTTCACCATGATGGTGTGCTTTTATTTCCTTCATTTATCCTTTTATTATATGTATTAGGGTCTTCATACCCATTGTTGATTACATACTTTGATGAGTTGATATTAGTTGTTATGCACCTTATTATTGAATTCATAATTATATTACTACTTTGTAATTTATTTCTATTAGTAGTGGATGAAGTAGATCTGCTTTGACATTTTTCCCTTATAGGTGTAGCTCTTAGGCTTGAGTCCCATTTATATTGGCACATTATCCTTATTATGAACCTTGAGTGGTACATGATATAGATGTTCATTTTGGTACAACCTATTCATTATATGGATATTGAGATTTTTGTTGTTATTCCTATCATTGCTTGAGGATATTAATGTTATTTTATATTATTACCTAATGTAATTAATCCTCATTGCGTAGCTATATAGACTAGTGTTATCTAGTTAGAATTTCATTTCCTTATGATAATTATTCAGTAGCTTGAGTAGATATAGCCTGATTTGATGATTTCTTTCCTATAGAGCGGTGACCTTAGTTATTTTCCCTCTTGGTTTGCTGTGTTAGATTAATTTGGGAATGTATTGTGGTATTAAAGGTAAGTTTACCTTTTGTGTTTTCGTATGGTTTTTAAGTTGGCAATTTAGATATATTACTCATTATTTAGTTTGATATTCTTAGACTTGCCTCTGGAGGTGAGAAGGCTTTTGTGTTGACTATTCCCTTTTATATAGCCTAGTTTTGAGCTTGACCAATTTTGAATTCATTCTTTATTTGTGGCTATTTCATTACCCAATAGTGATTTTGAAATTGAGGTTGAGATGTCGTCGATTCATCTCTGGGAATTGTGGGGTTTTTCTCCCTTATGATGGATTGCCTTTATTATTGGTGTGGATATTTAATGCTCCATTCTTACCGTGATATGATTCTTATCTTCTGTGGAGCTAGGGAAATAAAAGCAAGTGGCATTTCATGTGATCTCTTTTTGAGTTGGAAAACTGAAAGTTCTTCATCTTGAGTTTTGGGTTCTCTTGTAGTGGTCGTGAATTTAACCTTGGTTTTGAGATTTGTATATTTCTTCTTTGATGATGTGCTTCTTAGGTAGATTCAGAAAATCCCCATTTCTGTGTTTGTTCATTTTAATGAAACTTTGTGGAGTCTTACTTCTTAATGATATGTGCCTATGGCTATTCTTTGCCTAGATAAAGTGTTGGATTGATTATCTTCTTGCTTAAGTTGCATTTCTCTGTGTTGTAAGAGTTTTTGCCATTACTAGCATAGTTTGTAGTCTTGGGGAGTTCTTGAGTATGTGTTGATAGTTCATGCCCTCCCACAAATATAGAGTAAATCTCCTGAGTTTTTAGCTAATGATTTATCCTATATTGTGATTTTGTTTTCCAGCTATGTTTTGATTTCAATTTGTCATGATTTGGTACAAATATATCTGATTCAAACAATTAGGTCAATGTGAGTATTTGACCTTGGTTTTGATTTGTTGGCTCAATTTCAAATTTGATGCCTTAGGATGGTGGTTTGGAAGTTATGATAGATTTAGAGTATTAATGCCTTCCATCTTACGGTTTGGTTTGGGCAGTTGAGATCGAGCAGTTCAGCCTTGATGTTAAGATTTTAGCTTGGAGTTGTAGAGTATGCATGTAGCCTTTAATTTAGATTGTGTCTATCTGGAATTCATTTAGAGGCTGGTTGAGCCTACTCCATGGTTTCCTATTTGATCTTCTCAACTTCGAATAGGTTATAGTCGATAAGTGTTTAGATGATAGCCTATGGACCTGATATTGGTTCTTTTAGCTTTAACCATGAGTCATTAGTCTTTTTTTGAAATTTCAGATAATATACTCAGTGAGAGTAATATACCTAAGTTGGATTCAGTATTGTTCCATTCTCAGTTGATAAGGCATCTTGGAGAGGATTGTTTTTTATGAGTAGTTATGTCTTGATCTTCTAGATTTCGACTTGATTATCGTCTAGACTATTTGTAGCATTGGTATGTATTGTATTCCTTGATTATATCCATGTGTATGCTTAGAAAATGCATTATGAGCATATTTTCAAATTTATCATCTGGACTATAGTGGATCAGTTTTAGTTCTTTGAGTTCTCTGTGATGAAATTGTATAGATAGAACTTCGGTGATTTTCCTCCTAGTTTGGAGTAGATAGTAAGTATGAATTGGTAAAAGAAGGTTATAATTGGTTTAGAGTTGGTTGTAGGACTCATGCCTTGGGATGGTTTACCTTGGATGAGCCTTTATTGATTTATGCGAGTATCAAGATGGTATCATGGTGTTATGGCTAAGCTTGCATGTATCAGCTTTTTGGGTTAAGTTGGAGGCCCGTTAGTGGTTGAAGTTAAGATATGGCTGTTTAGAAGTGAAGTGAGAGTACTGGTTGAAATGAGATACCTGTGGCAAAATCCCTTGGAAGTGTTCTCTTTTTGTAGAGGTTACTTAGGAAGCCATGCTCAGAGAATGCGGGCCCAATACCTCATTCTTTTGAGTTTTGAGATTCTCCCTATCCATTGACATTCAGAGACGAAAGTCCTTTGAGTAGTGGATATTTTAATGACCCTTTTGGTCATTTTTCATATTTTTTGCTTATCTTATCCACTAGGGCTTCTCCATAACTACCCTAAGTCATCTATGACTAGTTGGGACAAACCGTTTAGTTACCAGATAGTTCGTTTGCTTTTAGAACCTATTCCCTATTTGGAAGTCTTGATTGGTTCCAAATAACCACAGGGCAAAAGCTTCAGTAAAATGATCTCATATACATATTCTGACTACGTGGCACCATTGAAATATCAATTTTAGGCTTGTTAGACCTTTAGTTTGGGTCCCAATGCACCCAAGCTCATTTCGACCTTTTGGTCGGAAAGTTAAAAATTTGGAAATAGGGGTGTGGGACCCATATTTTGTCAAAACTTCCTTGGATTGAAAATCTGACTTCGCCAATGCATTCAAAGTTTAATTTAGTATGGTTACATAGTTCATTTGCTAAAATCAGATTTTGAATAAATCTCGAGGCACCGTTGTAAACTTGGAAAAAAATTTCAAGGTGTTGGTACTGGTGGTATGGAAATCATGCAAGGATAACCATAATCCCTCATAGTGATCACAGTCCGTATGATGGCAATCGCAGCATCTCCTTTCCTGGGGAAGGGTTTATAAATAGACCCCCAAAGTTGCAAATTTGGTCATTTTCCCTTCATCCTTGAGAGCCAAAAACACTAATAAGGTATGATAACTCAAAATTGAGTTGTATGGGTGACTTAGGAGCTTTATTATCACCTTTTATTGGGATTTTCATCCGGATTATGGTAAGATTCCATCACTTTTTAGATGAAATTCTTGGTTCTTGATCCAAAAATCCAATATAGCTTAAGGCTTGATTTTAGCCCCAAATTAGCTTTGTTTTCACCCATTTCTTGAGGGTTATGATTCCTTGTTCATGTATTAATGCTAGGTTGACCTCAAAAATGTATTTTTCATAAGTGGGGCCCACTTAGGGGTTTTGGTGCTATTTTTAACCCAAAGCACAATGGTGCAATATGGGTATCGTTATTCTCATATTGATGAGTGGATTACAAATTTTATAGTGTGATATCATTTTAGGAATATAAAGTGAAGATGAATGTTGATGAATCATGTAAGGTTTTGTTTTTCGTCTTTGAGGTAGGAATTTGTCCACTCTTATTCATAAAATGATGAATGTTATATATTCATAAAAGCATTATATAATATGTCCTCTCTCTTCTCTCTCTCTTCTACTAACACTTTTCTACTAATATTTTTCTATAAAAATTCACCTAACGCTCTTCTTCTCTGATCGTTTAGCCTACGTCGGCCTAGGTAAGGTACCCTCTTTGTCTCTCTCCCTCGAGTTCTCCCTCTCGCTCTTCTTCTCTCTCTCTTTAGCTCTCCCAAACTACTTCTCTTTCTCCCCTCTTCTTTGTCATCTAGCTGCTGATATCACCGGCAGAACTAGGGTTCCCATTGGTTAGACTCCAGCGAAGGTCACCAGAACACAGATCTGATATAACTAGTAGATGCTCCAACAACAGTGAAAACCGATAACATTTTTGGTGGTAGCTTTCCGACAACGCGATTTTTAGCAATCAATTTCGAAATCAAAATTGACGGTACGATCAGCATGCAGAACTACTCGGTGACATCTAAACTTTGATATTTAGATACTTTTACTAGTTATAATTTTTCCCATTTTATGGGTATTATTTTGTTTATTGTGAGTATAGTGGTGACTGTCTTGTTTTTCACACATTGGTAGTTTTTGTGGTGTTGTTGTAGCTACTAGGACGATTAGGGCTTTTGTGTATGCCTACTGTTTGCATATTGCTTTTCTTCTTTTCTATTTTTCTTGTTAATGACCTATTAATTGGGGCTTTGATTTGGACTTGTTTTAATTTTTAGGTAGTGGATATAGGGGTTGATGGTGGAATAGGGTCATATTTGAGAGGGTTGGGTTTGGGGGCAGTTTTAGGTGGGGGTAAAGAGGGGAAGAAAGGGGTGGGTATGGGGTATAGGTCGTATGTTATTTTGGATATTAGGGTTGGTGCGGTAAGGAGTGATAGAGGGAGGAGATAGGTGAGAGTAGATAGATTGAGGGTGGGTTCTTGGAATATAGGGACCCTTCAGGGTAAGTCAATAGAGCTGGTGAAGATTCTTAAGAGGAGGAAGATTAATATTGCGTGTGTCTAAGATACTAAGTGGGTAGGGACTAAGGCTAGAGATATGGATGGGTTTAAGCTGTTGCACTCGGGGAGTGACAAGCGTCGGAATGGTATGGGGATCTTAGTAGATGAGAAGCTTAGAGAGTAGGTGGTGGAGGTTAAGAGGGTTAGTGATAGGACAATGACAATAAAGTTGGTGTTTGAAGGGTCTACATTGTATGTGTGTAGTATTTATGCACCACATATGGCTTAGGAGAGAAGGTGAAAGCAAGGTTTTGGGAGGCTTTAGACGAGGTGGTGAAAAGTGTGCCTAGTTTAGAGAAGATTATCATAGCAAGGGACTTTACTGGACACATTGGGGTTTTACCGAGAGGCTACGATGAGGTTCATGAGGGATTTCATTTCGGTGATAGAAATGATGGATGAGCGTCTCTATTGGATTTTGTGAGGGCCTTTGGGCTAGTGGTGGTAAACTCAAGATTTCAAAAGAAGGAGGATCACCTGATTACCTTCTGTAGCGCGGTAGCCAAGATCCATATTGACTTTTTACTACTAAGAAAGGGGGATAGGGTTTTATGTAAGGATAGCAAAGTCATTTCGAGCGAGCATCTTTTGACTCAGCACAGGCTTCTGGTGGTGGACTTTTTTTTGAAGAAGAGCAAGAAGAAAAGGGCAGAGAAGGGCCTGCCTAAAATTAGGTGGGGTGGCTTGACGCCTAAATATGCGTTGGTGATAGAGGAGAAAGTCCCGAGATTGGGGGTGTGGGACTGTAGGGGGAGTGGATGCTATATAGGATAAGGGTGCCAGCTGCATCACAAAGATGGCTAGAGAAGTGTTAGGAGTTTCGAGGGGTCGGGCAGGACGTCATAAGGGGGACTGGTGGTGAAATAAATAAGTTAAAAAAAATTGAAGGTTAAGTAGGGGGTGTATATTAAGTTGATTGAGAGTAAAAGTGCAGAGGAGAAGAGGGGGAATAGGGAGGTCTACAAATTTGCAAGAAAGGAGGCTAAGCTTGCAGTTACAGCGGCTAAGACCTCAGCGTTTGAGAGCTTATATGCGGGACTAGAGGAGAAAGATGGGGTAAAGAGGTTGTTTAGTCTTACTAAGTCTAGGGAGCAAAAGGGTCGGGACCTCAACCAAGTGAAATTCATTAAGGGGAGGATGGTAGAGTGTTGGTAGAGGATGCTCGTATTAAGTAGAGATGGAAGGAGTATTTTCATAGGATTTTGAAAGAGGAGGGGGACAGAGACATTGAGTTAGGGGAGCTGGAGAACTCGGAAGAGAGATGTTATTTCAGTTATTGTAGATGTTTTACAGTCAAGGAGGTTAGAGAAGTTATTTGTACAATGCGGAGAGGAAGGGCGACGGGGCCTGATGAGATTTCGATGGATTTTTGGAAGTTTATAAGTAGGGCAGGTTTAAGGTGGTTAACTATTTTGTTTGACAACATTTTCAAGATGGCGAGAATGCCTCAGGCTTGGAGGTGGTTTACAATGATTCCATTGTACAAAAACAAGGGTAACATTCAGCGTTGCACCACCTACAGGGGTATCAAACTGTTGAGTCATACTATGAAGATTTGGGAGAGGGTGGCGGAGCAGAGATTAAGGAATATCGTGTCTATTTTGGAGAATTAGTTTAGTTTTATTCCTGGTCGCTCGACGACAAAGGCAATCTACCTGGTGAGGAGATTGGTGGACTAGTATAGGGAAAGAAAGAGGGATTTGCACATGGTATTCATCGACTTTGAGAAGGCATATGACAAAGTCCCTAAGGAGGTTTTTTAGAGATGCCTAGAGGAAAGAGGGATCCTAATAGTGTACATCAGAGCTATTAAGGACATATACGATGGAGGAAAGACTCGGGTGAGAACGGCGGGAGGGGACTTCGAACATTTTTCCATTATGACAGAGTTCCATCAGGGTTTGACTCTTAGTTTATTTTTGTTTACATTGGTAATGGACGTGTTGATGCGAAGTATCTAAGGGGAGATACCATGATGTATGTTGTTGGCGAATGATGTAGTATTGATTGATGAGACACGGAGAGGTGTGAATAAAAAATTAGAGGTTTAGAGGCAAACTATGGAATCTAAGGGGCTTGACACAGGAGAAAGATGTGGTCGTGAGGTTGGATTCCCAGGATATTTGTTAGAGGGATAGTTTTAAGTATCTTGGGTCTACGATTTAGGGGAATAGCAAGATTGATGAGGATGTCGCTAACCATATTGGAGCAGGTTAGATGAAGTGGAGGCTTGCCTCGGGATTGTTGTGCGATAAGAAGGTCCCACTTAAGCTTAAAGGAAAATTCTACAAAGTGGCAGTCCGTCCAGCTATGCTATATGGAGCAGAGTGTTGGCCAGTCAAGAACTCCTATATTCAAAAAATGAAGGTGGAAAAAATGAAAATGTTGCATTGGATGTGTGGTCTTACTAGAGGGGATAGAGTTAGGAATGAGACAGTCCAAGAGAAGGTAGGAGTGGCTTCCATAGAGGATAAAATGTAGGAAGGAAGGTTGAGATGGTTTGGGCATGTAATAAGGAGGGCTACGGATGCCCAAGTCTACAGGTGTGAGAGGATAGTATTGGAGGGTTTCAAGAGGAGGAGAGGTAGGCCGAAGAAGTACTGGAGGGAAGCAATTAGACATGATATAGAGCAGTTGTAGCTTATAGAGGACATGACCCTAGATAGAAAGGCGTGGAGGTTGCGAATAAGGGTAGAAGGCTAGGATGGGTGCGTAAGTTGTAACAAGTATGTAGGAGGCACTAGTAAGGAGGACCTAGGTGTCCCTAGTCTGTGAATGTTTGTTACTACTAGGGGGTATCATATTCTGTATGCCCTATCGCTTATCTCTTATTTATTGCACCTATTTATCTTATTTAGTATTGTTTGGATTTTTACTTTATTTTATTTTTATTTTAGTATGTCTTATTCCTTTTATGTTATGACATCTATCATGCTTCACTACGTTTTGGTTACTATTCACTACCTGGAGTCGGGGGTCTATCGAAAATAGCCTCTCTAGTCTATCGAAAATAGCCTCTCTACTTTTTTGGAGGTAGCAGTATGGACTGCGTATATTTTACCCTTCCCAGACCCCACTTTGTGGGAATACACTGGGTTTGTTGTTGTTGTTGTTGTTGTTGTGAATGGTAAGATTAATTATAGGTAGAATGACTTAGTATTAAATATTAAAGTTGGTGATTAGATGAGGGTTTTAACCCGTAAGTAGAAATGTTTAATACCCTTTTTGGATCCTATTGCCTTCTCCCTAGATTGGACTAAATTATAGCATAGATATGACATAATGTTAGATTTGGGATGTGTTTTATATTTTGGAATCATGGTTAATATGATTAACTAAATTAACTTTAGTTAGGCTAGTCTAGTGATCTTGAAACCGTAAGTTGGGTAGAATTGACATAAATGCCCATGTTTCTAAACAAAGTTCCTATCTTAGGATTGATTATGGCTAACTTGACATCTAGAAGTTGAACTAGATTTTTTAACCTAGTTTGGGGAGTAGATTGCCTAAATATGGAAATTAAGGATTAGAAATGGGATCGTCCAACCCACTTAGGCCAAGAGTTATGTTAGACCTTGTGGACTTAGTTGTGGATGGTAGGCATAGTTTGAACTATTTATCCCTTAGAATAAGATTACTTCATTGCTTGGTAAATCATGATGTTGTCCCCCGAATTATGATTAATGGCCTATGGCCATGATAGTTGCCTCTTAGAATGATATTGGGCCTTTAGAGATATTACTTTCTTTTGGATGTGATGTTGGGCCTTTTGAGATGTTATACTTCTTAGATATGGTAATTGGCGTATTGAGATGATATCCCTCATAGTCATGACATATGGCCTATACGTATGAGATGCCTTATATATGTGATGTACCTCATAAGAATATGATTTATGGCCTAGTGATATTTTATATCTCTTAGATACGAGATGTCTTACTTATAGTATGCCTCCTAGATGTGAGACGATTACAAATATGCTTTACTGCCTATAAATATATTATACCTCACAGTGAGGCAATGACTTATGAATATAAGATGCTTACTAACATGAGTATTGATATGAGTTATGGATACGTATGTAGGCCTAGGGTCATGATTATGATGTTATGAGCATTTCTGATACATTATTAGGCCTAAGGTCGTGTTATAATATGATTTTACCAATCGGGAAGTAATTATCCTTAAAAAGGATGCGGCTGTGGTCGATGAGTATATATATATATATATATGTATACACATCTCTTCAATATGGGATAGAGGAAGATGTATTATAATGTTTATGATTTCAATGTTTGAATACTGGTGATGGCATGAATAGATTTGGTATATTAATAATCATTATATCAGTAAATGGTGAGATTCTAGTTGAGTATGATATTATGACTATTCTACCTAAATAAGAGTTAAGACCCATTTTGTATCTTAAAAATAGATTTTTTTTCCAATGATAACTGCCTAGTTTAATAGATAATCCATATGTATAAAAGCGGTTAATAATGGTAATTTAAAGATTTGAGCGAGACAGATTTTGGTCCATGAATTGATACTGCTAATTATTTTTGTTGTGAGATATTCCAACCCTTTCTACACTTAAAAAGATTTAGTCCCGAAGATCACTCTAGGCAATGGATTTATGAACTTACACTCTTTTATCCATGGGTTGAGCCCGTGCACCTATTATATATATGCTTATTGATAAAGTAATATTGATGATGAATGATGAATTATGTAAATGTGCTCTACCTTGTTTCTCCTTACATGATCATTTACTTTAGCCCCCGTGGGGCTTGTTCTTTACTTTAGCCCTTGTAAGACTTGTTCTTTACTTTAGCCCTCATGGGGCTTGCATTTTACTTTAGCCCTCATGGTGCTCTCTCTTTCTATTATTGACATTGATTTATATATCATGATAATATCATGATACCCGAAAAGGCTAGAGGATATTATGATGATATGATGATACCTGAAAAGGCTAGAGGATATTATGATGATGTGATAATGCACGGCAAGGTCGGAGGTTATTTTGATGATGTAATGATACCCAAAAAGGCTGGAGAATATTATGATGATGATGATGATGGTTATGGTATTGTGAATTTTGTTGCATTCATACTTTCTTGAGCATCAAATATCACCGTTATGCGTCTATATCTATCAATCAATATGGGACAGTTACATAGATATGGGTGTTGACTATGTCGTGTGTTGTTGTATGCTGATTGAACCTTCTGAGCCTAGGATGGTGGGGTCATACATAGGATCGGCTAGGTGTTTGGTTATCCGAAATAGGCGGGTACTCGCGCTATTATTGATAGTGTTATTATTATTGTTATGGTCATTATTATGTCTAGCTTATGATAAGATTATCTAAATAATTCGGTATCGAGACCGAGGAATGATCTTGGCCTCTTCTATCTTACGATTTCATTATATGCATAATTAATTCATGATAAGATATATAGATTAGAAAACCTGAGAACATTAGTAGTGAATCCTGATAAGATTATAATGAAGCCTTAAAATGAAGGTATGACTATCTAGGTTATGTTTTGAGTTAACCTTATATCTATATATATGTATATCTAGTTATATGTAGCTATGGTATTACCGTATATCCCCTTCTTTATTTATTCAAATTGTATATTCATTTCTTGGCCTTGTATAGTGCTATATATACTTCTTTTATCCTTTATTCATATATTGGTCAGGGATATACGGTATAATGTTGAGATTTCTGAGCATGGCTAGGATAGGATATTTCATCCTCGATATTTTTTTAGCCTTAGTATGTTAGTCTCTTGATCATGAACTGGATAGAATATCCTTATTATCCCATTGGCTTTGTTATATGGTTACTGGACTTTTGGGTGTCGTTTTCCATTCTGTTTATATGTTATGTATATTTTCATTATCTTTGGAGCTAAGTTGGTAGTGTCCTACTGAGTATTATTCGATGGTACTTATACTACACTTCAATCTGCAGATTATAGTATGAGTTATCATCATTGATTTGTTCATCGTGCGGATCAGCCATAGTTCAGGAACTTAGAGTGAGCTCCTAACATTTGGAGTTACTTACCTATATTTTATGTAATAGACTAGCCTTTTTATTGTATTCGGAGATAAGTTGTATTAGTGTAATTCCTTTGATATTTCACTTTTGTACTCTTATATTATATTAGAAGCTCTTGTACTGATACTACAAGGTTTTGGGACTTCGTCATGAATTTGATCAGCCATTTATCTATTTTGCATTCTTTATTTATGTATATTGAGTTGTCCTTCACTAGCCATTTCGGACTATGCATTTGGCTTGCCTACTAGTTAGTTATAGTAGGAGCCATCATGACTTGAGAAATTGTGTCGTGACAAATTAAAGGATGAGATATATAATTTCAGGAAACAATAGTCTAAAATAATTATGAGGCATGGTTAAGGTTCAAGAAAAATTTAATGATGGTGCTCAATCATAGGATTTTTGAACTAAATTTTCTTGAAATATTCTATCAAGCTCTAAATGTCATTTTCAAAGATGTTGCAGACATTATTACTAGTAGAGCATTCATGAGCTGTGTTGGGAAGTAGCGTCACAAATCTTAGATTGTGTCTCTTTTACTAACCAAGGGTGGCATACTTAGAAGGCGACACTGGTACTTATGTTATTGGTTCTTCTAACGAGCAAAGAATCATAGATGCTACAGTATCTCAAGAAGCTACATAATTGAGGACAAAGATTGGGTTATTGACTAAGCAATTTGCCTCGATGAATGTTGAAAAGGTGAATGTTGTTGGCTCACAAGGTAAAACTCCTAGGTCATATGATTATGATGTTGATAAAGAGGAAAAGTATCTAGATAGAGAGATGGTGGGTTTCTGCGCCAAGGGTCAAGTGTCCAATCAAGACTCTTAGAACTCGAGGCATGGGAACCCAGGTTGGAACTACTATGGGGACTGATAAAGGGATCACAGTAGAGAAAGAGATGGTAATTAGAGGCAAAAGAATGACTACGAGGACAATAGTAGTATTTACATTCCTCCAGGGAACAATAATGTTGATTCTAGAATTGAGGCTATGTTGTCAAGGCTGGTAAAGGGTGAAGAAAGTCAAGAAAATTTCCTTAATGAGATTAAGGCAGATATTTCAAGACTCAACCAAAAGGTAGAATTGCATGCTATTGCGATCAAGCAACTTGAGCAGCAATTTGGTCAAATGTCGGCCACATTTAATCAGTGTCAACCGGGCACTCATCTGAGCACACTGTACAAAATTTGAAGAACTACGATCTTAGTTTAGCCATCACCATACAAAGTGAAAAGGCTACCATTGATCTCCTTATACTTATGGTTGATGAGGTACGAGATGATGTTGTTGATATTGATGATGCACCAAAAGCGGAATCTGAGAAGTTATTGACTAGTGGTAAGTAATCATAAAAATTTATGGGTGTTGATAAGTATGTTAAAAAGGATAAAGAAATGGGGAAGGAAGTCGAGGCTATAGTGAAGACCATTCTATGATATTTCCCACATTTTCCTCGAATGTTGAAGTAAAAGAAAGAAGGAGGGAATATTAATAAGTTTATTGATATGCTAAAAAAGTTGAGCTTGAACATCCCTGTTCTTGAAGCTCTGGGGTAGATGGATAGGTATGCAAAATTTATTAAGAATTTGGTGACAAAGAAGAGAGTTGTCAATTATGAAGATATTAGGGTTGCATCATTATAGTGTGATCATATATCGGTCACTTATCCAAAATAAAAGTGACATCGGTGCCTTCACCATTCCATGTACCATTGGGACATCTAGATTTTCCAGAGCTTTATGTGACTTGGGTGCTAGTACAACTTGATGCCGCTGGTAGTATTTAAACTATTGGGCTTGAGACCTCTCAAACCAACGATGATTCAGTTGTTGATGGCAGATCGTACAGCAAAGAATCCTATGGGTATATCATTTGTTGTTTTGGTAAAGGTGGACAAATTCATCTTTCTGGCCAACTTTGTCATCTTGGATTGTGAAGTTGATTTTTAGATTCCTGTAATCTTGGGTAGATAATTTTTAGCCACTGGTAGAGCATTGGTGGATATGGAAAAAGGTGAGCTTAAGTTTAGGCTTATGATGATGAGGTCACATTCAATATTCATAGAACCATGAAGTAGTTGATTGCCATAAGGGTGATTTCGAATATAAGTTGTGTTGATGACCCTAGAGTCTAACCTTTTGGATACCTTCATGAATTCTGAGTAATCAAGGTACCCACGTCATGTCCCTATGTTAAATTAGGGGTTGGTTAGGTGACAACCCAAGGTATATTATTATTGGTGCAATTATGTTAATTCATGTTAGTGTGATTGATGTCAGATCTACGCACCTAAGGTGCCATAGGTATGTTCCTAACTCTCTTACTTTGTAGAAGCCTAATGCATCAGGAACAATGCATGTCTATTTAATGAAGGTGGGGCTACTTATGTGTATAGATATCCTCTTGGGGTTTTTGCTACCATTTCTCATTTCCCCAAAGTTTGTTCTTAGTAGGGTCGGCATGTTTAGGACATATTGTGTTTTGTTTCACAATTTTTGGTGTTGTTTTAGTTTAATCAGGACAAAACTAAGTACCTAAGGGCAGTTGATGTATTTTTTTTATGTTCATGTATTTTTGAGAAAATGATAGCCTTCCAAAAAAAAATATTTGAACTGTGTGTTATGCTTATGCGCGTGATCGTTGTGAATCTTGTTATGGCATTAGGATTATGGAGATAATAATCATATCTAGCATTTGGATAAATCGGATAGGTAATAGTTTGTGATACAACCTTGTGTCATGTGTATGTAAGATTGCTTACCTAGCTTTCCTTGTGTATTAAATCTAGAACTTGCTCCGTTAGTCTTGCCTAGGTTGTAGGGTAGTTGTTTAGGGAAGAATAATAGGATGTTCTTGAATTAATCATCTTTTTTGCCTAAATGAACATCCAAATGAGAAGAAGTATCCCTTGATCCTTGCTTTGAACCTGAATAGACTTATTTTCTCGTTTTCACCTTTCAACTTCTCGATTTGATTATAATGAACTTTTTTTGTCCCTGGTCCTCCTTGGACATTATGTACCTCAACTCAGGTAAATCGCCTAAGTTGAGAGTGGATATCATAGAGGTGCATATTAGAAGTGGGTATGAAGAAGGGCGTAAATAAGAGAAAAAAAAAGTAGGGTTGGGTGTAGTAGAAAAAAATATATAATTTGAAAAAGAAAAAAGATAAAGAAACTGGACCCAGCCTGAATAAGTGATAAAAGGGAAAGGGGAGAAATAAGGGTGGAATGAAAGAAAAGTTTGTTGATAAGTGGACCCCTCACGTAATTGTAGTGCCAAGGAGACTTAATCACTAAATTCCCAAATGTACTATACCATCCCCCAAGCCTACGTTACAAGTTGAATATATTTCTATAGTGATCCTAGACTGACTATCCAAAAAACTATGGTAAAAAAAATAAAGGTAATATTATGGTATTTTATGAACATTGTAGGAACCTCTTTTGTGAGTGTGAGTATCTTGTTATCTTCCCTGCATTAACATGCGTGATTCTATTGAGTGAGTGGGACTTCTTTGATGTGAGGACACATGGGTTATGTTGTTAGCTACTTATATGTTCGGGTAGTGTAATTTGTACATATTCTTGATTTCTTATTGCTACTATAATACCATAACTTGATTCCCCTGTGTCACATTGTTGGGCTGCATAGATTCACACAACTAGTTTTGGAAAATTAAAAATAAGGGGTGATGTTTTTGAGCTAAAATTCAGATTGACTTGCACAGGTACTTTAGGTTTCTCTTGGTTAAGAATTATGTTGTGTGTTGTTGTGTTTTTGTTGCATGAGGATATGCAAACGTTCCAAGTTGAGAGTGTTTATGTGCCATGGTTTCATGGAACTTTTGATACTTAAAACTGGAAAATATGCAAGTACTTAGGTGTGTTTTGTTTAGATATGATGTATCTTTTTGTTCATGTTGCAGGAAACTAGGTTTTAGAGCTCAAATGGAGTAAAAAGAGCTAAAGTTGAGTAGGAAACCCAGCCTGCGAGCCTACCCACGTGGTGTGACTACTACCTATGTGGCATGGGCGGAACCTGTGCCATAAAATTCCCATTGTAGGTCACATACTAAAGTTGATCAAGAGCTTTGAAGTTTCTCTGCTACCCATAACACCACCCACGTGGTGTGGTTTCCACTATGGCCCGTACGTGCCCACAGACCTAAGTTTTCCTGTTCATTTTGGTTTGAATTTTTAGGGTTTTCATGTAATCTATAAATACTCTTTTGATGTTTTTTAGTTTTTTATGCAATTTTATGCACTCATTATATTAACAAAAATATATTTGATTCTAATATTGACTTTTGATCTTGGAACCTCTTTGTTCTTGGTTTTTCGTTGATTATTAATTTGAGACTTTGGGTTTTATTCTTAAATTGTTGTGAAATTATTTCTATGCTTTCTTTTATAAATTCCATGGAGTTTCTTGCAACTATGAGCGACTAAATCCTATTGCTAGGGTTGTGGGAACCCTGGTAGAATAACAAAGTAGGGGAAGAGTGAGGCTTTCCTAGATCATTGTTTATGCATGCATCGTGAACTTCATCGGATTGTTTGCCTCCTTAACTATTGCAGAAGTTAAGGACTTGCCTGTATTCGAGATCATCTTCAAAAGAGATATTAATATTGGGAAAACAATATTACAATAGTGATTTGAGGCTACCAACCCTCACCTAATTAACTTGGCACTCACAAGGTAATAGTTAATCTGGGATCAAATACTTGGATTTGAAAGGAAACACTCTAAGACTCACAAGGTGAAGAGTCAAATTTACCAAGGCGTTCAAAATATGGTTGATGGTTTCTATCTTTTCAGGTTCTACATTTGTTGTATTAAGATAGTCGGATTGATCCCGATTAACCTACGGAGTTAGGAAGCCAAGAGGACACAGTCCTAGTGTTCATCTCAGATTGATTACAACAGAAAGTAATCAATACT
Organism: Capsicum annuum; assembly: GCF_002878395.1. Taxonomy (NCBI): domain Eukaryota; kingdom Viridiplantae; phylum Streptophyta; class Magnoliopsida; order Solanales; family Solanaceae; genus Capsicum; species Capsicum annuum. The sequence continues at coordinate 127,527,151 of NC_061122.1, read as the reverse complement.
TATTACTATTTCTTGTTTACTATAAATTCCTCTTATTTACTTTTCAGTACTTCCAACTACTTCAACAACTTCGTGAGGTGGATTTGGCCTATTTCCTATAGGATCGACCCCAACATAGTTGGGTTACTATAATTTGACAGCGACCGCATTGTATTTTCTTGGAGGGGAGAGATTGGCTACATCATTACACTTTTCTAATTGACCATAATTTGATCCAAAGCTACTAAGCGCTTAAGTTGAAAAATTACTATGGTTAATGAGTGCATAATTAATACCTGAACTTATACTGGTAACCGTATCATTATTACCATGGCCAATATCATAATCATTAGAGTATTCAATTGCATAACCGCTACCATAACTATTGCATTATTGCTAATCTTAATAGAAGCATGATTTCTAGTATAATCAATAGCATCACGATTAATATAATCAATTTGTAGGGGGTGCGGATATAGGCGATTAACTAAGTTATGAAATAGATTTATTATATATCTAATGAATCTATTTTTCTTTGTGCGTGGATATTTCTTAAATTTTGTTTCAATATCTTTTAATGATTTATTCTTTTCGTAAGATATATTCATTAATTTATTTGGTTTATTAATTTATCCTATAGTAATTGCAGAGTTACAAATTTTTGTATAATAATTTATCCTAACTGTACTGTAATGTATATCTAATTCTAGATTTTCAATGCTATTTATTATCTTGTGTTGTTCTTCTCGTAGTGAGTTTTTTAAATTATATAAACTATCACATGTACTTTTTTCTAAATTTTCTAAGGTTTCTTCTATTCATATTAATTTTTCTTTTAGATTCTCCATTATTTTTCTAATTCGGTTTTTATAATTAATTTCTTTATTTAGATTATCTTGATTTTCTCTAGTTTTTCTAATATATTCTAACATCTCTTAATCTGAATAATATCCTTCTGGGAAAATTTCTTGGTATAACTGTTCTATCCAATTTATGGTTTCAATTTCATAGCCTATTACTTTTTCTAATATTATTTTCTTAATATCTATAATTTCTATATCTTTAAGTATATATAAGATTAAGACTTTAAGATAATCTAGATGATCTATCTTTCAAAATTGATTTTATTATAATATTTTGTAGTTGTTTGTTTTAGACTTAGTAGTTCTTGCATATTTTTATTAAGAAATTCTATGTATTTTATATCTTTATTTTCCATGTATTTGTCTATATTTATTTTCATCTGTTTTTCTAGTAACTGTATGTTTCTCATATCTTTTTCTAAAAATTCTATGTAATTTATTATGGTAAGTATTTGTAAGAGTAGTTAGGTAGGTATGGTATATAATTTACTCTAGTCATGTAATATTTACCAAATGTTTTTTCTAGTATGATTTTTCTTATATCTACTACTTTTATATCTTTAAGTGCATACAAAATAAATATTTTAAATTTATCTACCATCACATCAGATAAATAACTATTTATTTTCATAAAATTGCTTTTTTCAAAATATTTCCTTCAACCATGTACATAACAAAATATGGTCATCTTAGATTACTATATACTAGATTATTCTTAAATAATATGTTCTTCGGTCACTATTAGCATGGTAATTTGGATACTTTTTCCCTTAAACATTGCCTCTACTCTGGTTACTTCCTGCCACGGCTTCTTGCCTTATTGGTTTCACCTTTAGGATGACATAGTTCTTAGGGATTTTTCTCCGTTTCCACTTTGCTAATAAACTTCTTAACATATTGTTCTTCGAATAATTCTACTATAAAGTAACTAATATGAATTTATTTTATCATATCATGATTGTTAGGAATTATGAATTTAGCTATTCATATCATAAATAAATATACCTGTTCGGGTAGTTTTGATATTTCTGAAGTTTGTTCCTCCATAGCTTTTTCCATTGAAATATGTCTGTTTTTTAATTAACTGAGCAAAATATTTGTTATAAAATGGAGAGAGTATTGCTTCAACACATGAAAGCTTGCTTTGCAATGCCTTCGGTTTCTTTCATTTATAGAATGAAAATCTTTACAAAGTCTTTACACGTTTTTTTAAAACTAGAATCCTAAAACTAAGTACCATAGACTTTTGAAAAGTCAAAAAGGCTAGGAGTCTAAAAAAGAAAAGTCTATACAATTTAGTGCCATAGCCTTTAAAAAAGGCTAGGAGGCTAAGAAAAGTCTATACAATAATTCTAACAATTCTAACAACTTTACGTAAAGGCTAAAAAGAAAAGTTTATACAATGATTCTAACAATCCTAACAATTTTACGTAAATAATTTAATATCTTATCTTCTTCTATTGGTATCTTCTTGTTGTCGTATCTGTTGCTCCTTATCTTTCCAGCTGGCATGTTCATCTTCTTGATTTTTATTCTATGTGTACTTCTGGAATAATGTTATCTTCTCCATTACATCTTGAACATTGATGATCTGGATATTTGTGTCCAATTATTTTACAATATCTTGTCAGTAATCATCTGAAATAAATCCTTTTTTAATTGCTCTTGCGGTAGATTGTTTTTCTGGGTTAAGTAATGTCATTATCCATTGCCTAACATCTTCCATATCTGCTTGTTGTAGCTCTTTTGAATTTGAATAAATCATTTGATGGTCTCTCGAATAATAGCTCCATATTGGGTTTCCATTAGTATAATTATTTGCTAATTCTTGTATAATCGTAGCTAGTCCAATGAGTCGTTTATTGGCGTAGAAGTCGGGTATCTCAATTCTGGGTATCTTCGGCTGCTGCGTAATATCTTCTGGTATGATCATATCTCTGGTTAGTCCTATTTTTACAACTTGTATAACTGGTTTTATTTCGTCGTATAATATCTCTGCTGGTGCAGTATAACACTTTTTGTTATCCTTTTGTAGGTGGTGAATATCTTATGTAATTCTTCCATAGCTGTTAGTTCTTCTCCGTCTTAGGTGTATATGGTGTTTAATAATCCATAGTCGAAACAAGTTTTTACTAGGCTTGGGTTGGTTTTGGGTAGTGCTATTAGCTTGTTATATCCTTGTAATTTTTGGGTTATATAGTTTGTGTTTGGTTCTTTGATATTTGTAGCTCTGGGGTTAAGGTTTAGAAAAGTTTATACACTATAGATATTTTCTATGTATTTTTGGGCTGTATAGTTGTAAACTTTTTTATCTTGGTTCAGGCTATCTCGGTATGTGGTGATTTGTGGGGGTATGAACA